>NC_070595.1:26789213-26814429 GCF_027409825.1 Scomber japonicus
GAAGGAATTTAGGAGGGAAGGAAGGGAGGAAGGAAGGAAGGAAGGAAGGGAGTAAGGATGAAAAGAGGAAGGAATTTAGGAGAGAAGGAAGGAAAGGAGGAAGGAAGGAAGGAGGGAAGGAAGGAAGGAAAGAAGTAAGGAGAGAAGGAAGGAAGGAAAGTAAGGAGGGATAGAAGGAGGAAGGAAGAGGGAGCAAAGAAAGAGGGAAGAAGGAAGGATATACTAAGTATACTAGAAGTGGTGGAGAAGGTATTTAGATCCTTTATGTAAGTTGAGTTAAATCACTGTTTAAATTTGTCATTACCAATTAAAACAACTATGAGAAATGATGGGAGGAGACATAAAGAAATGAAAAGAAAACAACATTCATTCATGTGAAATAACTAAAGATGTCATAAAGTCATGAGGTGCGGTCGGCTGTACGTCAGTAGTCTTGGCGTTTAAGTTCGAGTGAAGAAATAAAGTTGTATGTTGAAAGAAAAGGAAAAGATGAAGAGAAGAGAGCAGAGAGCAGAGTTTCTTTCTCATCACAGAATATAAAGAGGGGGATGAGCTTGTTTAGTACTGGGAACACTGGGAACAGAAATGACTCCATTTAAAGTTAATTAATTAAAAATGTTACTTTAATAATGGCAAATAAATATTATAAGCAACATGCTAAAATATAGTAGTAGTGATTTGGCCCATGTTATATTATATATAGTGTTGGAGAGTAATTAATTACAGTTACTGATGAAGAAATGTGTCATTAAATTACAGTTACAAATGAAAATGGGTTTTTTCCTCATTTTCTAATATTTAATATGTTACTGAATACATATATTGCTGTTTTTAATTCTTTGAAATCAATATTTTTTTATATATATTGTAAATAAATTATGACTTTGGTTTAAATAGTATCACAGTACCAGTTAAGCTCATGTCAGACTTTTGACTTTTTTCATCAAATATCTTTATTTTATATTCCAAAAATCTACAAGAACTAATGAATATATTTTCAAATGAGAGATAAATCTAACTTTATAAGATAAGATATTAAGATAAGATATTCCTTTAATAGTCCCACAATAGAATATAAAAGCAGCAATAAGTAAAAGAAGGAAGAACAATAATAGTAAAAATATACAATAAAAATAATCATGACATTATTTACAAGAGTAATATTGATATTGAGTAATCATATATAATAAGTTACATTACTTTGATTAAGTAATTGAAATAGTTACATTACTTATTACCTCATTACAACTCTACTTATTATTATTATTCATTAACTAGTACAGTGTAATCTATTACATTTCCAAAGTTCCCAAACCCTTAATATATAATAGCATAAAGTAGCAAGAACAATAATAGTATATATATATATATATATATATATATATATAGTATATACAGTATTTACAAGAGTAATATTAATATTGAGTAATCATATGTAGGCTAATAAGTTACATTAGTTTGATTAAATAATTGAAATACATTACTTATTACATTTTAAATAGTAAAGTAATAGTAGAGTATAACTAGTAATCAGTAATCAATTACATTTCTAAAGTAACCTTCCCAACCTTGAATATAAAGTAGAATAAAATAATTAAACGTGTATTTTTCCTGAAGTGTTTTATTGGGAAATCTTCAGCCGGAAGCAGGCAGTGTGTGTGTGTCCGCAGTGTGACAGCTGTGTGTGTGTATATGTGTGTGCGTGTATATGTGTGTGTGTGTGTGTGTGAGGACAGGAGCCGTCATGTCGCTGCGGTTTACAGACGAGGACTTTGAGAGCGCGTGGGGGGAGCTGGACGAGCCACATCTGGATGGAGGATGGGAGCTCTTCACCGAGACGATGGGAGTCAAAATCTACAGGCTCTTCGACAAGGTACACACCTAAAAAATATTATTAATAATGATAATAAACTGCTGCTTTCTGCAAGAGGGAGGTGGCTACTGACCGTTGAATGAATGAGCGTTAATTTCCTCCACAGATCACACACATCTGTATTATTATAATCACTGATTTCCTTCTTCCCCAAAATGTTGTGACATAATTATCCTCAGTTTAATCCCTTTTTAATGACAACCTTCACAAAACACATAAACACTGATATCCTAGCGGCCAATGTGGGAAATATCCGGAAACTGAGCGCGAGCCGCAGTCACACCAAACCCCATTTGGAAAACTGTCAAATTTAAACGTTAATTGATGTTTGTGCTCACGTGAACATCTGTTTAATCTGACTCAATACATGCATGGATTCATGAGGATCTACTGTTCAAATCGGCATATAAGTCACAAGATACTACTTTAAAGATAGATTTTAAACAAAAACAACAACAAAAACAAGTCCTGTTTAAATATCATTAAGTTCAATTATAGGCTTATAAACTTTACTGAATTTAAATGGTGTTTAGGGGGGACTTATGAGTTAAATGTTTAGGATACTAAAGCATTAAAAAGTAAGAAAGAAAATACAGTACATACAATAAAAAACAATGAAGTTATCTCCTTTTTTTCTCTCTAAAAAATGAGTAAAAAGTGTAAAAATGACACATTCAAAGACACTTTTAAGCATATTTATGAGCTTCATAATAAAACAATAAAGATCTTTATATAGTGTTGTGTTCATAATATCAAGTTTAGTTATAATTAAAACATGATCTCATAATTAAACTTGAATAAATTGCATATCCAAGTCCATTTTGCCTGATGTTTAGTGACATTAAAGCATTAAAAAGTAAGAAAGAAAATACAGTTTATACAATGGAGGGGGGAAAAATGAAATTCTCTCCAATTTTTAACATTTATTTCTCTCTAAAAATGAGTAAAAAGTGTAAAAATGACTTAGAAACTGATTGACTTTTGCAAATTTGAAGACACTTGTTGGCACATTTATGAGATTTATAATAAAACATTAAGGTCTTACTATCTTCTGCATTATTGCCAAGAATCTCATATCTTAAATAAACAATTTCAGTGTATTAATTAAGTGAATAGTAATGCAAATACGTTATAAGGTCAACAAAGTAACATTAAATATTTGTTTTTGTGAATGGAGTTTGGTGTGACTTTCTTTTCTCTTCAAGTTCACATAAATGTGGTCGTAAAAATGAACGATTAAAGGTTAATGTTTCAACTTCTTGCATTTAATCGTTGCAAAAAGCATACTTACACTTTTATCTGGCCCACTTTTTTTTCTGAATCAAATCCAACACACTTCCTCTCTCAGAGCGAGGGGCGGGCGTGACGCAGAGCGGCTCTAATCAGAGTTGTGTGGTTTGGGATTAGTCACATATGTTGCTGTGAACGGCCTGCATTTGGAAAAAGAAGGGAACTTTTAATGTGCTGCTTTCAGGAAACTGGACTTTACGAGTACAAAATCTTCGGTGTGCTCGCCTCTTGCCCTGCAGAGCTGTGTGCAGATGTCTACATGGACCTGGCTTATCGGAAACACTGGGACGGATATGTGAAAGGTGATAAATGCATAAATAAATAAATGAAACATGAAGGTAGAGGTCACACTATCATTGTCCCTGCCGTCCAAATCAACCTCAACTTGAAACATGGCTTCACACACTTTAAAGTCTGTGTAAAGTAAGAATAAATATGTGTTCTGAGTTTGACATACCACAGAAAAGTGTGTTGTTAACCACCCTGCCAAATTTGAATGATTAAAAAAATCGCCAAATATATGAAATTAGGCTTCAAAGTTGTGTAAAAATCAGCCTCTTTCTCTGCTACCAAACGCTGAAGCCCCGCCCCCTACCAAGTGTCACCTGTCAATCACAGTCACCACCTCTACCAGAAACATGGACGCTAGGTCTGAGAGCTTTCTGCTGCTAACTCAGCTGCTAGCTTGGCGGCTAACTTGGCTGCTAGCTCAGCGGCTAACTTGACTGCTAGCTCGGCGGCTAACTCAGCTAACTGGCTAACTGTAGACTGTAGTAGTAGTAGCGTGTGCTGAATGTATTTATACCTCTACAGCAGCAGGGGCGGGTTTATGCTAATCACTAAATCCTGAACACAGAAATCTTGAAACACAGTTTGTGAAGCCTAGCTCCACAATTCAAATCTAAATGGTTGAAATGCTTTTTACACCTTTTTTTTTTAGAAATACATTTATGACCTATTTAATGTGTTTAGAAGAAAATGTCTGAATTCACTTTACACAGTCTTTAAATAACCTTTTTAAATTGCATTATCATATCTTGTCCTTGTCTTCATGCACTTCACAGTAACCAGCAGGTAACGTGTTGCAGCTCTCTTTAGTCGACAGTAGTTAAAACCCAAATCCACACTGAACCCTGTGCTAACGCTCGAAACCTCAGCAGTAATCTGTGTGTGGTTTTCCTCCAATGTAGTGGTGTCTATAGTGATAGTAGAGACTTAGAGTAGTAGTTATAATGTCTTCCCTGTTAGAGTTTTAGTTTAGCTCCCTTATATAGATGGTAAGATTTAAGTCATTTAGTAAGTAAATAAAGTAGTAAGTAATTAAATAGGTTAGTTAGTTTTTCAGCATCTCAGACACTTTTCAAGTATAAATGCAGCAGATGTGAGACCTACTGAAAAACCATCAGCTTAAAGTTCAAAGGGCTCGTGTACAGAGTCAGGAAATACATTTAATTGATAGGAATGATGTGCAGAAACGCCAGATGTTTTAGTTTCTACTCGATCAGTGTGAAGTACAGTTAAAAAATGCTGCTTAAAGTAAAGGATAAAAGCAATATTGCTGAAATCTGAGAATTAATTATTCAAGAACAACCAGATAAAAGCTTAAAATTGTAGTTTAGTTAAGGTTTTTTTTGAGCTCACGATGACTCAGATCAGTTGAAACATCTGGTTTCTTCCCCCACTTGTATGTATTTGATGTAGATTATGAACAACTGCACTGAAACTACTGCAGCACACAAATATAAGAGACTAGCATTGTCCATTTAATGTTGTTATTTGCATGTTTCTTGCTTTAATTGATTAGTTATGGACAATATTTCTGGTGCATGTCTCAAACTTTTAGGGAATTTCTCAGAGATCACAGAATACCTTCACTTTTGTATCGCTTTTTATCATCTACAGCTGATATTTAGCTTTATTTAATGTTTTTTATTCTGATTTTTTAATGCAGAGCTTCATGAGATGGAGTCCGATGGACAGAAGTCGATCTACTGGCAGGTGAAATACCCGTTCCCTCTGTCGAACAGAGACGTATCCTTCAAGACTAAAGCTGTATTTACAGTCAGTAAACAGGAAGTCAAACAAATGTGTTTAAAGGAGGCGATAATGGAGAACATACAGCTTGTTCCTGTCACGCAGCGTCTTCCCTAACAGACCGCGCCTCAGTATGTGTACATGAGGGAGCGCAGAGATCTGGTGGTGGGTGACAGGAAGATCTGGGTGATCCTGGCCCGAAGCTGCACGGAGACTGCGTGTGAAGAGAAGGGCGGCGTGCTGAGGGTGAAGGACTACAAGCAGAGCGTTGCCATGGAGAGCGACGGCGCCTCTGGAACTAAAGGTAAAGCGTGATGATACTGAGTGCATGTGAGGAAACACTGAAACCATCGGCTGGTTATTAGATACAGACTCTGTTTTCAGCCTCGCAATGCCAAAACAGTGAGTCAACTTTGAATCACAATGACCAACTTCCTGTTTGAGTGACAGTATGGGACCAAGAGACTTTTTTGTGCCTCTGTCCATGATACATGTGTGTACCAAATTTCGTTCATCTATTTCAATCTGGAGCGAGGGGCTCAATTTTTTTGGCTGCTGTTGAACCAATTTCCGCCATCCATGTAATAGCAAATTTTTCACCAGGTCTGGCATGTGTGCAAATATTCATGAGTTTTGGGGCACGTTTAGGCTGCCTTCACACTGTTTAGTGATGGGGCCATAATTAGAATAATTTTCTGATGTTGATATATCTCATAATAAGCCAAATACAGATACTCAGTCATACATTACATCATAAAAACCATAAAACAAAGACTTTTAGAACTCAATTTGTTCGTTTTCTCATTCAAAGTCTCTTGAATTAAGAGTTTAAATGACTGAATTTTGTAAAACAATGATCACTTCATCATATATAAGTACACTGAAAGTCAGATGATGATAATACTGAATTATTGCCAAGTTGAACATTTGGGTTTTGGATTCATAGTTGGACAAATGAAGCACTTTGAAGATCTCCAGCTCTTAGAATTTGTGATTTAAGTTTTTTTTTTCACACCTCATATATCAAAGTATAAGTCGGTCATTTGAAACACTAACTAATATAATTGAAAATGAAAAGCATGAAGAATAAAACATGTGCTTTGTTTCAGTTTTCATGAACTACTTCGACAACCCTGGCGGTATGATTCCTACCTGGCTGGTGAACTGGGCAGCGAAGGTGAGCGCTCCTTCACTTTCATGTCTGACTCAGCAGGTTCAAGTCTCTGTCTTTCTTTTTTTTCTTCTTCTTTTTTTACTGCTCTGTGCACTGACACTGCAGCTTTCAATCATTTCCAGCTTCATTGATAATTATATAACCTCTTAAAACCAGATCGTCCTATAAAAGGAGCTCAACTGGTCACATGAAGCACTAAATCACTTCACATGACTGGTGTGACTAGACATTAAAATGACTGATTTGAGTCCATGCATTATCTGTGTCTCTGCAATATACTTCACTTTCACTACTAAAGTTTAAAAGATTAAGATAAAGATACTTTTATTGATCCCACAATGGGGAAAATTCATTCACTACAGCAGCTCAAAAAATAGTGATAGAAAAAAAAACAAGTATATACAACAATAAAATTAAAAACTAAATAACTAACTACACCAATATTCCTCTCAACATACTCAATAGTCTTCATATTGCTTGATTATTATTTATTGTGCTTTATTTGTTTTATATATTGTTATTTTTTAATGCTTTTCTATTTTTACTATCATAAAGGATTATTTTGTCTTTTATTTTGAAATTTAGCTAACAACGTGAAACGCTTTTTAACTTTTTGCAGGATTTTGAGTAGAAAGAATCAGGTTTTAGGTTATGTCAGTTTCCTTTTTATGCAGATATTTATTAACCCTCCTGTCCTCCTCCTGGGTCAAACTGACCCCATCTCTTTTGACTGTTCCTTCTTTCCTTCCTTCCTCCTTCTTTCTTTAATTTTTCCTTCGTTCTTCCCCTCCTTCCTTCCTCCCTCTTTTCCTTCCTTCCTTCCTTCCTTCCAACCTTCCTTCCTTCCTCCTTTCCCCCCTTCCCCCTTCCTTCCTTCCTCCTTTCCTTCCTTCCTTCCTTCCTTCCTCCTTTCCTCCCTCCCTTAATCCTTACTCATTTCCTTCCTCCCTCCCTCCTTACTCCTTTACCTTTCTTTCCTTCCTTCCTTCCTTCCTTCCTTCCTTCCTTCCTTCCTTCCTTCCTTCCTTCCTTCATTCCTTCATTCCTTCCTCCCTCCCTTGACCTGAAGACAACAGGAGGGTTAAGAAAGTAAGGGAACTGTTACACAAGAGAGAAAAACAAAACAACGAAAGACGACTCACTGGAAAAAAAGAACTAAAATAAAAAAGGGAAGAGAAGGAACGTGGCTTCCACCCTAATGGTGGCTTATATGAGGCTTTAGAGGTAGAGTTCCTTTTTCTTTTAACGTCACAGTAAAATATTCAAGCGTGTCTCTGTGTATTAAAATCAGGCCTAAACCAAAACTGTGTCATGCATTTCTTAGCGGCAGTAAATGCATATAATGATCTTCTTCGCTGATGCATTGTGAGATTTGTTTTATATTATGTATGAGTTGTTATTCAGCAGAGAGAAGGAACATAACCAAACAGCAAATCAGCCAAAGCAGAATTAAGAAATGAGGAAATAATCAGTTGCAGTCAGAGGTCAAACGGATTTTACGGCTAAATTATGAGCTCAATTATTTGATATGAGGTTCAGATTAGAGGAAAATACTTTTAAAATTGAGGCACATGTGTTCCAAGATAACACATGCAACACATAAAGGGATATTCTGACATTTTTTGGGGAATGTGTTTACCCACTTTAATGCTAACCCACTGTCTTATACGTGTTTCACTCTAAATATGAAGCTACTGCTAGGAGCAGGTTAGCTACTTCTCCTTTAACCCTCCTGTTGTCCTTGAGTCAAGGAAGGAAAGGAGGAAGGAAGGGAGGAAGAAGGAAGGAGGAAAGGAGGGAGGAAGGAAGGAAGGAAGGAAAGGAGGGAGGGAGGAAGGAAGGAAAGGAGGGAGGAAGGAAGGAAGGAAAGGAGGGAGGGAGGAAGGAAGGAAAGGAGGGAGGAAGAAGTAAGGAAAGGAGGGAGGGAGGTAGGAAGGAAGGAAAGGAGGGAGGGAGGAAGGAAGGAAAGGAGGGAGGAAGAAGTAAGGAAAGGAGGGAGGAAGAAGTAAGGAAAGGAGGGAGGAACGAAGGAAGGGAGGAAAGGAAAGAAGGAAGGGAGGAAGGAAGGAAGGAAGGAATGATGGAGGAAATAAGGGAGGAAAGAAGGAAGGAGGGAGGGAGGGAGAAAGGAAAAGAGGAAGGTAGGGGAGAGTAAAGAAAGAGAGAAGGAGGGAGAGAGGAAAGGGAGGGAGGAAGGAAGGAAAGAAGGAATGGAGGAAAGAGAAAGGAAGGAAAGAAAGAGAAAAGGAGGGAGGGAGGAAGGATAGGAGGAAGGAAGGAAGGGAGGAAAGAAGGAACAGTCAAAACAGACGGGGTCAGTTTGACCCGGGAGGACGACAGGAGGGTTAACAGCACCTTATTTGTGTTCAGAGTTAGAGGTTCATTTTTCTGCTGCAGGGAAAGTCTTACTGCGGGGGAGGAGATCACTCAAGGCCAGCACGGGCAGAAGAAATAATTACAATGTACAGATGTTGTGCACATTTAGAAGAAGCCTGGGAGTGTCTCCGAAACATTTGTTTTTAATATTTTGAGGATAAAACATATTAAGTAGAGGGAGGTGGGGGGGATTTAAAGTATTTCCCGCTAGCAGGTCACATCTTCAAAATGAACATATGTCGATTGTTGATCTTCTCAGACTCATTATTGATGTTAAAAAAGGGTTCAGTTAGCTGCATCCTTCTTCCTGCTTCACGGCTTTCCTCTGTTATTGTTACCAGATGTGTTTCTTCTTCTTTGCCCTTCCTGGGTTTGGCCCATAGACTGTATAAAAGAAATGGACGTAACATCTGTAACGTCACCCATTGGTTTGTGGACTGCTGCTCGGAAGCCAATAGTTTCAAATCTGGGCAGCGCCATCTTGAAAATTTCAGGTGCATGCTGGGAAAAATAAAAACAGGGATTCTACTTATATGGGCATGAGGTGGGGCCATGGGCGGAGCCATGTGCGGAGAGGGGGAGGTTGCTAAGGTTGCAAGGGCTGGATCTCGAGGACATTGGGCAATCAACCTGTCAATCAGGACGTAGCCACGCCCTAATGCATACCCTGCTTTATCGTCAAATATAAAATCAGGGAGGCCAAAATGTCCCAAATGAACATCATACTGCATTGAAGAAGGCTTTAAACTAGCGATTGAGACCATAAACACATTTTGAAAACGTTTACTGAGGTTAGAAATCAAGTGAGAAGTTGGTGAATTCTCCATTGACTTGTATAGAGACGGTCGCCCCCTGGTGGCCTTTTGATAGAATGCAGTTCTAAGTTACTTCCGCGTTGGCCTCATTTCAGAGGACCAGAACTCCCCGCCTGGTGTGGCCTTTTTTTTTTTTTTTGCATAGAGATGATCTTTATGTTGTTTTTTTTTTTTCTCTTCTTAACAGAGCGGCGTTCCAGGTTTCTTGACGGACATGCAGAAGGCCTGCAACAACTACAAGAGCTACTGCCAGAAGAAATGAAGGCAAACAACAACAGGAGAGACACTACTAGCTCGTATTTAAAGGGCTTTTGACAAATAGTGTTTTTATTGTGTTAGTTTTTTGGGGTTATGATTTAAATTGGGAGCGAATGCAGCATGACTCAAAACTGCTGCTGCTGCTGCTACTTCTCGTTGAAGCATGCTATCGGCTCAGATGTGTTGCATGACCGGCCGCCCTCATTAAAAAAGGCTGGTGTGAAATCAATTCTGTTCCATTGTGAGCTATTAACGAATACGGCATTGTCTTTTCCTGTGCAATCACTGTTAAACTCCAGGGTTACGTTGGTATTAGGGGTTGGGTTCCTGGAATACTTTAAAAAGTAGATTTTATTGTATTATTTTAGGTTTTACATGATAAAACAATGATTAATTAAAGTTACAGGTCCTGTGATTATCTATCCTCATTACAGTTACTGACTTTTCCTTGTTAAATAGTGCAGATGCAATGTTTGAACTTCAATTTCATCGTCCGTATTTCAATTCACTGGGCATCTCTCGTTACCTTGACCTGCAAATGACAAATCTATACTTTCAAAAAGGAGTGTTGAATCACAGTTTGGTTTGTGTTTTATGTCAAAGAATCGATTACTTATGCAAATATTCATGTTTTAATCCTCTATGCTGATTTTTCATGGGTGTATATGATCAAAAATGACAGTATGTGAGATAATACTGTTTACTGCATTCAGGCTGTAATTTGCTGTCAACCTGCTGATACAGGTAAATACGGATTTGATCTGGTTAAAAATTGCCTATTACTGTGTAATATTGCTGAAATTAAAAGGAATAAAACTTTGAGATTGAGTACTTTAATCTGTGTGTTTTCATTTCATGCAGCCAAGTCAACACCATCCACTGTTACACAATGATGCACAATCAACTAATAATAGATTTCATTGATTAATTGTTTGGTCTGTAAATGGGGAAACATGTTGATTACTGTTTCTCAAAGCCCAAGATGACCCTTATATCTTCTTTTGTGGTGATAAAACAGTCCACAAGCTAAAGGCACTTAGTTTACTGTCATAGAAGAAGTCAATGACTGGATCGTATGCAGATCCATCACACTGAATTAGAGTCAGAGAAGTGAAAAATAAGATGGATAATTATCTAATAACACAATTCCAGCAATAAAGGAGTGAAAAATGAAACAATGGGAGTGAATGAAGGAGAAAACCCCCACCCAGGAATAAAACAAAAGACACAGAACAGATTAATATAATAGTGTGGAAACTTCTTTCAAATGGCAAGCAACAGCTCCCTTAAATAGGTCCTATAATCTATTGCATCATCAGTTTAGTCTGAACCATTTCTCTCTCAGGGGGGTCTCAGATGTAAAAATAATAAAAGACAAACTTACTTGTATCATTTGACTCTATATCTGTATAAACATGACTTTAAATATCCCTCTGAAATTTGTCAAGATGTCACAAATATACAAATTATGATCATCAAAACATTTAATCCACAATAAACTCCCCCCTGCTCCTCTTCATACTAAGTTTAACCCATTGCATTATGATGTCATCAAGAGCCTAAAAAACAGGAAGTGTTTGTTTGCCCCCCTGTTTGAAACTTGAGGAAGCATGGTAGGTATGACAACAATATTTGGCTTTTAGGATTTAAGCAGGAAATGTAATGAAATGTGATGTAACTGTAACAAAACATAAGGCTTACAAACTCTTAATATGCACTTACAGATAAAAGTTTTATTATGGCTAAACAAACAAATTACATGCATAGTTAGAAACATGTCAGTGTAAATGAGGTAAATGGCAAATAAGTTTGTGGCAAAAAATGCATTTAAAAGTAGATGTGAAGCATATATGAGGCTTCAGCAGTCTGAGTTATTCATACCAAATAGACATCTGACACATTTATAGTCTTTTTAGCATCAAATTCCCTCTTTGTGTTTCCTCTGTTGAACTGATGTGGAAGTATAGTAACAAAAAGAGGACATTTAGTACTAAAAACACTGTAACATTGAAATATATCTACTTGTACTATCAACTTGAAGTGAGTGAAATTGGTGAGTGGAAATTAAAATTAATATCAATGTGAATTCAGAGGAAATACAGCTCAGATATGTTTATTTACAGGGCTTTTATTTTGAAATTTTGCATCAAAATGACCTGATATGTTTTTACAGTGACAGCCTGAGGTTTAATTTAGCTATTTAAGTACTTTTCTTCATGTATTTACTCATTAATTATTTACTTTTAGCGGAATAAATAGACGTAAAATCCTACTTGTATTTTTTTAATGAGGGCTTGCGCGTCACACGCACCGCAAAATAACCAACGGTTTTGAAAATGGAGGCTCGCGCTTAAAATCAAAGATGTCAACGGTCAAATTGATTAAAATTGAGGCTTTTAAAACAGCTCTACGTTATCCAGCAGGTGACTATGAGCTCACAGGTAACAAAGTGAGGTTTACTGGTTTTATAATCATCCCAGACTACAAATATCTGTACTTGCTTGGTGTTTTTTTTTTGTTTTTTTTTGACAACTAGCTAAACTTTCATGTAGTTTCCTGGGCTGCTAGCATAGAGCCAGTAGCTAAGTGCTAGTTACACTAAAATTAAATATATATGATCATTTATCTGTTAATGTTACTAGAGCTGCAGCTAATGGTCAATAAGTTAATTAACAGAACATTAATTAGCAACAATTTTGTCAATTTTTAAGCAAAAAAGCTAGAAATGTGCTGGTTTCCTCTTCTCATTTGACATATTTTGGAGCTTTGGACTGTTTAATAAATGTTAATGCATTATTTCATCAATATATGACAGATGTCTGTTTGACTATAATGAGATAATAGAGAGCACTTTGGTCCTTTTGTATGTGCAAAATTAGTTTTTTGCAGGATTATTGCTATTTAATAAGTTATTTATGGATGAATTACATACAGTTTATTCCTTATTTCCTTTTCTCTGATGTCTCATTCTGCATGAAAAGCCTGTTCATTAAATGTAAAATCTACAGTGTGAACAAACAGAGGAAATCAGGAGAAATGTGTCTTGTTTTCTCACCAGTTGCTGCAGTGATTGTGTGTTTCTACGACTACAGAAGCCAGACGAGCCACAACTGCATCCTGAAAAGGTTAGTATCCAATATTGTTGCTTTGGCTGCTGTGTGATAATCAGTATGTTGTGTCCTGTGGGAAACATTCAGGTTTATGTGAAGCCAGAAGGTCTAAAAATGCACGATTAATAATAAATAATAATACATTTTATTTATAATGCGCTTTTACAAGTGCTCAAAGACGCTTACAAGTTAAAAAAGACAAACAATATAGAAGGTTAAAAAGACATAAAATGGAAAGAGGGTAAAAAACAGTTTATAGGTTAAAAGCCAGTTTAAAAAGGTGTGTTTTTAAAAGTGATTTGAAGGTATGGGGGTCTGCACAGTCTCTGATGGGTTTGGGGAGTGAATTCCAGAGGGTGGGGGCTGCAGTGGAGAAGGCTCTGTCCCCCCAAGTTCGGTGCTTGGTCCGAGGGGGTATGGCAAGGAGGAGATTTCCCTCTGAGGATCGGAGGGCACGGGAGGGGTTGTAATGGTGGACTGTAGCAGGTCTGTGAGGTATTAATTAGTTAGGGATTAATAGAGTCTAACTATAGTTTCATAGCTGACCGTTTGATTGGCACTCACTCTCAAAGACCCAAAGTATCTATTTTTATCCTGTATATTTATTTTAGTAGCTTATTCGTCTGGGATTGTGCATAAATATTATTCTAAATATTATAAATATGCCAGAATTAGCCCACAGGCAGTTTATTTTTAATCCATTGTTCTTGGCCAGGTGTGTGTTGGCGGCTTTAAATCATGAAACATGCCAATCCATAACCACTGATATTAATCTTTCTGAGCTTTATTGTTTTTGTAATGATCACTCAGCTTGCTTTGGCCTTCCTAACAGTTACCTTGTTTTTGTAGTATTGTTGCATTAGTGTGCCTTTATATTACATTACGTTTTTTTAAAAAAGCTTTTTATGTTGCCTTTCTAACCAGAACAACAACAAAAAAAGTGCTGATATAAAAGGTTTTTCCACCAGATTTTAGGACCTGGCTGCACATATTTGTATTCATTCAGCCACAGGAGCATTAGTGAGATCGAGGCTCTGATGTTGGGCGATAAGGCCGAGCTCGCAGCACGAAGCCTGCAGCCTGCAGCGGTTTAATTCATCTTAAAGGGTTTCCAATGGTTTCAGGTCAGAGTCGAGTTCTCTCACATCAAACTGGGAGAAACCATTTCTTTTTTTCTTTTTTTTTTAAAGTATATTTTTGGGGCTTTTTGCCTTTAATGTACAGGTTAGTAGAGAGAGACAGGAAATGGGAGGCAGAGAGGGGGCAATGACACGCAGAATAGGACTGCTCGGTGCGGGATTCGAACCGGAGTCGCCTGCAGTGAGGACTGTAGGCTCAATATATGGGGGGGGGTGCCCTACCCACTGAGCTAACATGGGAGAAACCGTTTCTGTTTAAAGCACACAAGTATTTGCTATTGCTAGTGTAAGCATGCGTGTCTACTTACTTTTGGCCATATAATGTATAAATAGTTTTGATATTTGATTGTCAAATGCAGTGCTGCCTTTTAATGGGTTATTTTTACATTGTGGCTTTGTGATGTAGCGTAGCTCAAGTGACAAGGAAATCACCCTCCCGGGTCAAATTGACCCCATCTCTTTTGACTGTTCCTTCCTTCCTCCCTTCCTTCCTTCCTCCCTCACTTCCTCCTTTCCTTCATCCCTTCCTTCTCTCCTTCCTTCAGTCCTCTTTTCCTCCATCCCTCCCTCCTTACTCCTTTCCTTCCTTCCTTCCTTCCTTCCTCACTTCCTCCTTTCCTTCTTCCCTTCCTTCTCTCCTTCCTTCCGTCCTCTTTTCCTCCATCCCTCCCTCCTTACTCCTTTCCTTCCTTCCTTCCTTCCTTCCTTCCTCTTTTCCTCCATCCCTCCCTCCCTTCCTCCCTCCCTCCTTACTCCTTTCCTTCCTTCCTTCCTTCCTTCCTTCCATCCCTCCCTCCTTACTCCTTTCTTTCCTTCCTTCCTTGCTTACCTCCGCCTTTCTTTCCTTACCTCCTCCTTTCCCTCATCCCTTCCTTCTCTCCTTCTCTCCCTCCTTCCTTCCTCTTTTCCTCCATCCCTCCCCTCCTTCCTTCCTTCCATCTGTCCTTCCTTCTTCATTCTTTCCTTCCTTCCTTCCTTCCTTCCATCCTCCCTCCCTCCTCCCTTTCCTCCCTCCCTTCTTTCCTTCCTTCCTTTCTTCCTTGACCTGAGGACAACAGGAGGGTTAAACAAACATAAATTAATAAGTTAGTTGGTGTTGATGGTGAAAAAAGGAGGTGATAAATGATGGTTTCACCCACTTATAATTGTTTGGTTGAGCTCATGGTTGCATGTTCAGATGTCTTGTTTTGCCTGTTTGAACCCAGAAATATTACATTTCAAATCATATAAACCAACTAAAGCAGCAAATCCTCATATTGGGAAAAGACAAAAACCAGATGAGGTTCATTCATTTATTTATTTTTTTGCTTGATTGATTACTTTTTTTGATGATGATTATTATTATTTGATAGCAGACAGGAAGTAAGGATTTGATTATGTGGTATGTGCCATTCAGCCTGTCCGGATGTGACTTTAATTAGTAATCGATTATCGAAAAAATAGTGGCCAATTATAGCAATAATGAGCTTTGATCTATGATTATGAAATATTAAAAGAATTCCCATCATAAGTTCCCACAGCTCAAAGCGAAGTCCTGAAATGTTTTGATTTGTCTGATGCAAATTGTTGACTATTAATTTTCATTTTCTTTAACTAATTGATTACTCAGACAGATGAGAAAGTATGCTGACATAAGTTCACAAGGCTTTTAGTAGACGATTACACTATTGATTGCAATATTTAATCAGTTAAACTGCCCTGATATTAAAACATAAGCCAGTTTCTTCCCCTCCGAGGAGTTCTCTGTGGAAACAATGAATTACTGGGTCATTTCCTTGTTGCCCCTATAATCCTCCTGATTACTCTTCTAGCGCAGAGTTTAGAGTGAAACCAGGGCAGAGACCTTTTATCCCAAACACACACACGCCCTCCTCTCTCCTTCTAACTGCCCTGCTTTTCCTTTTTTCCCTCCGCTGACCAGTAGTGAAACTGGAGTGTTGGCCCAGATGTTTCCTGAGGTAAGAAGATGGTCGTAGTTTCCTATGAGGTCACTGTGCTTCGGGGTCATTTTTGGTGGGGAAACGATCTTTAACATACTTTTCTTTTCCTCCACAGATGAGGATTATGATATATCACACACACAAAAAAAACCCCAATATTTCACATTAATAAGACATCAGTAAGGTATTCTTAATAGAGGATAACATAAACATAATAAATGAAAAATAAATGATGAGATTTAATAACTAACTTACTGTTAAACTACATTAATGCAGGTTCACTGTGTTGTAATTATAAGATGAGACAGGAAGGAAACTGTAACTATAAAATCAAAGTATCTGGACTTCCTGAGAAGAGCTAATGAGGTTTTAGGGTTAGTTAGTTAGTCAGAGACAGTTTGAGCATCATTATAATCATTATACTAATGAGTTTAACCTGCATGTTTAACACTAAGCTGCTCTGAATCAGGAGCCAACGTCTCTCAACTTAAACAGATCTTTGATGTTTTTACTCCCTCTGCTGGTGGAAGTTGTGTATTGCGCCAAAGCTGAACTCCACTGCTTCATTATTTATAGAAACTAACAGATTCACATGTTTCTTTGTTCTTTTTTGTTATGAATACAACTTTTAATACAGAGTTGGATTATCTGAATAAGCAAAATATATATTACATCTCTCTCTCTCTCTCTCTCTCTCTCTCTCTCTCTCTTCTATCCAATTTACTGTGGAAGGCCATTCAATCAAATCTATCTATCTATCTATCTATCTATCTATCTATCTATCTATCTATCTATCTATCTATCTCTATCTGTCTCTCTATCTATCTATCTATCTATCTATCTATCTATCTATCTATCTATCTATCTATCTATCTATCTATCTATCTATCTCTATCTATCTCTCTCTCTCTCTCTCTCTCTCTCTCTATCTATGGACTCACTCTATCTATCTATCTATCTATCTATCTATCTATCTATCTATCTATCTATCTATCTATCTATGGACTCACTCTATCTATCTATCTATCTATCTATCTATCTATCTATCTATCTATCTATCTATCTATCTACCTCTCTCTCTATCTATCTATCTATCTATCTATCTATCTATCTATCTATCTATCTGTTCTATCTGTTCTATCTGTCCGTCTGTCTGTCTCTCTATCTATCTATCTATCTATCTATCTATCTATATCTCTATCTATATCTCTATCTATCTATCTATATCTCTATCTCTCTCTATCTATCTCTCTATCTATCTCTCTATCTATCTATCTATCTATCTCTCTATCTATCTATCTATCTATCTATCTATGTCGTATTAAAGCTTTACAAAGAAACAAATAATATATATAAATTAACACTCCTGTTGTCCTTGAGTCAGGAAGGGAGGAGGGAAGAAGGAAGGAAAGGATGGAAGGGAAGAAGGAAGGAAAGGAGGGAAGGGAAGAAGGAAGGAAAGAAGGGAGGGAAGGAGGAAGGAGGGAGGAAGGAGGGAGGAGAGGGAACAAGGAAGGAAGGAAGAATGGATGGGAAGAGGGAGGGAGGGAGGAAGGAAGGTAGGAGGGAGGAAAGAAGGACAGAGGAAACAAGGAAGGAAGGAAAGAAGGGAGGGAGGAAGGGAAGAAGGAAGGAAAGGAGGGAGGAGGGAAGGGAAGAAGGAGGGAGGAATGAAGGAAGGAAGGGAGGAGGGAAGGAGGGAGGAAAGAGGGAGGAGATGGAACAAGGAAGGAAGGAAGAATGGATGGGAAGAGGGAAGGAAGGAATTGGAGGAAAGAAGGACAGAGGAAACAAGGAAGGAAGGAAAGAAGGGAGGGAGGAAGGGAAGAAGGACAGAAGGAAGGGAGGAATGAGGGAGGGAGGGAAGGGAAAAAAAATATAAATATATAAATACCTTTATGTTTAATCACATATTCACATATTGTTGAGAAATCTTCCTTCTTCCATACATGTCTGCTACTTCCTGTCTCTTTACATCAGGGGCGTCAAACAACTGGATAACTTTACAAAGTATGGAAATAGCAGAAGTAGTTTTTTTTTAATTCCAGTTTTTTTTCTCCAATAAAAACACGCTGCTTTCACTCAACACTCACAGTCAAGGCTTCTGGTCTTAAGGTGGACGTCCAACTCCAGATAATTAACTTGCAATATGATTCAGATTTGAAGGACAAACTGTTTCCTCGGTGGGCTTCGACACATTTAAGGCAGTATCTCTTACCAGGGTTAGGGTTTAGATCAGGGGTGTCAAACATGCGGCCCGTGGGCCAGATACGGCCCGCCGAGGGGTGCAATCCGGCCCACTTGCCATCCAATGCTTTTTTTCCTTCCTTCCATCTGTCCTTCCTTTTTTCCTTTCTTCGTTTGTTCGTTCCTTCCTTCTGTCCTTTCTTCCATCTGCTCTTCCTTCCTTCTGTCCTTTCTTCCATTCTTCCTTCTGTCCTTCCTTCCTTCCATCTGCCCTTCCTTCCTTTCTTCCTTCTTTCCTTCCTTCCTTCCATCTGCCCTTCCTTGCTTTCTTCCTTCTTTCCTTCCTTCCTTCCATCTGTCCTTCCTTCCATTCTTCCTTCTGTCCTTCCTTCCTTCCATCTGCCCTTCCTTCCTTTCTTCCTTCTTTCCTTCCTTCCTTCCATCTGTCCTTCCTTCCATTCTTCCTTCTGTCCTTCCTTCAATCTGTCCTTCCTTCCATTCTTCCTTCTGTCCTTCCTTCAATCTGTCCTTCCTTCCATTCTTCCTTCTGTCCTTCCTTCAATCTGTCCTTCCTTCCTTACTTCCTTCTGTCCTTCCTTCAATCTGTCCTTCCTTCCATTCTTCCTTCTGTCCTTCCTTCAATCTGTCCTTCCTTCCTTCTTTCTGTCTGTCCTTCCTTCACTATCTCTCTTTCCTATCTTTCTTCCCTCCTTCCTCCTGTCTTTCCTTCCTTCCCTTCTTATTTCCTTCCTTCCTTCCTTCCTTCCTTCCTTCCTTCCTTCCTTCCTTCTTTCCCTCCATCTTTTTAATGATCCGGCCCACATGAGATCAAATTGGTCTGTATGTGGCCCTTGAATGAAAATGAGTTTGACACCTCTGGTTTAGATGGTCTGTTATACGGGTCAATGACGTTTTTTTGTGTCCATGTGGTGTAACCAAATTTAAAAGGGTTAAAATATGAAAATAAATGTATGAATAACTTGCACACATTCTTTTTTTTTTGTGGACCCAGCATCAAATTTCAGCTTTTAATCCATTTAGAGAGAATATATTAGAGGATTATGGTAAAAATGTTCCTTTCTTCCTTCCTTCCTTCCTTCCTTCCTTCTTCCCTCCTCCCTCCCTTCCTTCTTCCCTTCCTTCCTTCCTTCCTTCCTTCCTTCCTTCCTTCCTTCCTCCCTTCCTTCCTTCCTTCTTCCTTCCTTCCTTCCTTCCTTCCTTTCCTCCCTTCCTTCCTCCCTCCCGTCCTTCCTCCCTCTCTTTCTTTCTTCTTTCCTTCTTCCTTCCTTCCTCCCTCCCTTCCTTCCTTTCTTCCTTCTTTCCTTCCTTCTTTCTTTCCTTCCTCCGTCCTTTCCTTCCTTCTTCCTTCCTTCCTTGACTTGAGGGCAACAGGAGGGTTAAATACACTGTAGGTGGATAAAATATTTAATATTTATCATTCTTTTGTGGTTACACCATTTGACATTTTCAGGAGCATTCAGTCTGATTTTTGGTTAAAAAAATGCTGGATGCTGCTTTTAAAACAAGTATATTATAATAATATATTTATAAATTGCTCATCTTGCCAACCCTTATTTATCACTAACTCTTATATATATATTGTCTATATTATCTGTTATTAGAGGTAATTATGTAATGGTTTTACTAGTCAGGCCTACTTGAGATCAAATTGGACTAAAATGAGTTCCTCTGCTTTAGATAGCATCAAGGAGGGACAGAAGGAAGGATAAGAGGAAGGAAGGAAAGGAGTAAGGAGAGAGGGAGGGAGGAAAGGAGGAAAGGAGGAAGGATGAAAAGAGGAAGGAATTTAGGAGAGAAGGAAGGAAGGAAAGGAGTAAGGAGGGAGGGAGGAAAGGAGGAAGGAAGGAAATGAGTAAGGATGAAAAGAGGAAGGAAGGAAGGAAAGGAGTAAGGATGGAGGGAGGAAAGGAGGAAGGAAGGAAAGGAGTAAGGAGGAAAAGAGGAAGGAAGGAAGGAAAGGAGTAAGGAGGAAAGCAGGAAGGATGAAAAGAGGAAGGAATTTAGGAGAGAAGGAAGGAAGGAAGGAAGGAAGGGTGTCATGTGACAGATTTAATGATTATAACCTCTTATTATAATAGATTATGTCTTAATGTCTGCAGCTCTTTGTGTTTGCATGCAACTGAAACTCTCACATTAAACTTTATTAAAACGTTTGACTCAGAAATCCAAAAAAAAGGTCAGATTCTGCTACTTTATTTTAAAAAATCAGACACTTTGTATAATCACTTTTGTCTCCAATGAAAAACATCATTGTGACTAATTTAACTTTCCATGCAAACAATAAGTCAGAGATTAATCTAACAACACAGAAAGTGATTTTTCCCCCTCCAGTGCAGAAGCTCTTAACGTCTCCCCTGCAGTTTATTTGATGTTAATTATCTGACTGATTTGATCCGAAACGAGCCAGATCTAGTTTCAGCTTCAGTTCTCATCGTTTTGTTTGGGAATAACATTGGTAGCAGTGACAAAAATCAGACGCTTAGATCTCACTTTAATGCAACATTTTATCCCCAGGAATGTCTTGGGTGAATAATATTCGGACCTGGAGTCTTTCCACTGCCAGTCCTTCACGAATGGAAGACAAATATATTTCTTGGCCGGCCATTGTGTTTCAGAGTGAGGTTCTTTTGATTGGTAATATACAGGGCTAATTAGTTTAAGAAAAGTGATATAGTTTTTCTGCTGGACTGCTGCTCCCCCTTAACGTCAGCTCAGATTTCCCAGGTGCCTTTCTGTCTGCCAGAGGTAACAAAATAATGGCTCTGCTTGGAAGCCTATTTTTCAACCTCAATTTTTTTTCCCCCCTCCCTTTCTTCTTCTTCTTTTGTGATTTTTAATAGATTACTATTATAGATATTTGTGTACTCGGGGGAATCCTTGATCCTGAATAGGCTTTGTTTTATGTGTTTTCTTATTTTTCTGCACTCAAACCAGCAATTTTTTTTTTATTTTTATTTTACGGAGGCCTTTTCGGCTCTAATGTACATGCAAATTCACATGTGAGCTTGTATAACCTCTGCTTCTGATTGTTTCTTTTCTTGAACCTGAACATACAGCAATGCATGTAAGTCCTGTTAGTTCCTGTGATGCCAGGATGTCTGATGGCTGATTTTCTCATGAGATCTGTGAAACTCTGAAGTAATAGAGTGATTTTGTAGATATTAGATATGATATAAAGTCTGTCTTATAGTCACATTTATTTCTAAGAATGAGTAAACCTATTTCATGGCTTCTACTATAACAATTAAAGTCATCATCGATTAGAAAATTAACGATCATGGTGACATTTACAAATCCTGTTATGTCATGACCAGCAGTGCATAACCGAAATATATCAGTTTAATGTCGTAGAAGACTAAAAAACAAGAACATATATATGTTTGAGAAGCTTTTTTTGACTCAAAAGCATTGATCAGTTATCAAAATAGTTTCCAATTAATTCTTAACCCTCCTGTTGTCCTTGAGTCGAGGGAGGAAGGAGGGGAGGGAGGAAGGAAGGAGAGAAGGAGGGAAGGAGAAAGTTAGGAAGGAAAGAAGGAAGGAAAGACGGAAGGAAGAAGGAAGGAAGGAAAGAAGGAAGGAAGAAGGTAGGAAAGGAGGGAGGGAAGGAAGAAGGAAGGGAAGGAGGGAGGGAGGGAGGGAGGGAGGGAAGGAAGGAAAGGAGGGAGGGAGGGAGGGAAGGAAGAAGGAAGGAAAGGAGGGAGGGAAGGAAAAAGGAAGGGAGGGAGGGAGGAAGAAAAGAGAGAAGGAAGGAAGGAAGGAAGGAGGGAATGATGAAGGGAAGGAAGGAAAGGAGGGAGGGAGGAAGAAAAGAGAGATGGAAGGAAGGAAAGGAGGGAGGAAAGAAGGAAGGGAAGAAGGAGGGAGGAAGGAAAGGAGAGAGGGAGGAAAGAAAGAGAGAAGGAGGGAAGGAAGGAAGAAGGAAGGAAGGAAAGGAGGGAGGGAGGGAAGGAAGGAAAAAGTAAGGAAGAAGGAAGGAAAGAAGGATGAAAGGAAAGAAGGAACAGTCAAAACGGACGGGGTCAATTTGACCCGGGAGGACGACAGGAAGCTTAATATTGCTGCAGCTCCTAAAGTCAGGTTTAATACATCAGTACAGAACATTTCTTCTCTTCTGCTCGCTTCCTTTTTAATCTATTCCTGCTTTAATTATGAACACTTAGTGATTCTTCATTTCTGAACTCGACTTCATGACTGCTGGACTGAACATTTGGTTAAATGTAATTGGTTCTTAGAGCTATTATCACTTTCATTCATTTAATCATCTGCAACAAGGAGTAAGTTAAGGTTGGTTAGAGATTCACACAGTGTCCGTTATTTGATCTGCTCTGTCCTCCATCATCTAGTTACCAATGAATTCTTAAAGAAGGAGGGAGGAAGGAGGGAAGGAAGACGGAAGGGAGGGAGGGAGGGAGGGAGGGAAGGAGGGGAGGGAAGAAAGAAGGAAGGGAAGGAGGGAAGAAGAAAGGAGGGATGAAGGAAGGAAGGAAGGAAGGAGGAAAAAAGGAAGGAAAGGAGGGAGGGAGGGAGAAGGGAAGGAAGGAAAGGAAAGGAGGGAGGGAGGGAGGGAGGGAGGAAGGAAAGAAGGAAGAAGGAAGGAAAGGAGGAAGGAAGGAGGGAGGTAGGAAAGGAGGGATGGAGGAAAGAAAGAGAGAAGGAGGGAAGGAAGGAAGGAAGGAAGGAGGAAAGAAGGGAAGGAGGAAAGAAAGAAGGAAAGAAGGTAAGGAGGAAGGAAAGAAGGAGGGAGGGAGGAAAGAAAGAGAAGGAGGGAAGGAAGGAAGGAAGGAGGGAAGGAGGGAAGAAAGAAGGAAGGAATGAAGGAAGAAGGAAGGAAGAAGGAAAGAGAGGAGGAGGGAAGGAATGAAGGAAGAAGGAAGGAAAGGAGGAAGGACAAACAGACTTTAGTTTATTTAATTTCATTCCAGCGAGTAAACTCAGTACAACCTGTGCAGCTGCACTCATCTCATCCATCCTCGCTCGTAATTAATCGACAGTTAATTAATTAACTGTTATGTCACGAGACAGTTTCGCTTTAGTTATATTTTTAGTTCTCTTCGTCTCGTCTGCGGACACAATAATGAAACGTAATGAGAAGTAATTTAAACTGTAAAGAGAGGAAAAAAAAAAGTTGGACTGATAGCAGCTGATAATGTTCTGATGTCAGCTTAATATTCACCTTCGGGCTACAGGAGTGTGACATAATGCAGTTTTCATTGCAGTCAACCATTGTGCAGCTCCATGTCAGCATTAGTAACTTAAACAAAGCTGCATTTCTGCTGCCAGTCTCCTGCTGAGTAAATCAAACACGGAGCGTTTCTGAGGTAATTCAGCCTCAATGAGTGATAATTCATCAAAGCTTAAGTGCTTATTCAGATGACTGATTTCCTGTGAAAGAAGCAAGTTGTCTTCAGGCGTTGTAATTTAGATGTGATCTATGTGTGCATTTAGAAAACTACAAGAAGGTCATGTTTTGTTTTTTCTTTTTCTTTTTTTAATTTTTTTTTTTTTTTACACCATTGGTTTTAAACTATATATAAATATATAGAAAGGAGGAAGGAAAGAAAGGGAGAAGGAGGGAAGGAAGAAGGAAAGGAGGGAGGAAGGAAAGAAAGAAGAAGGGAAGGAAAGGAGGAAGGAAGGAAAGGAGGGAGGAAAGAAAGGGAGAAGGAGGGAAGGAAGGAAGAAGGAAAGGAAGGAGGGAGGGAGGAAAGAAAGGGAGAAGGAGGGAAGGAAAGGAGGGAGGGAGGAAAGAAAGAGAAGAAGGGAAGGAAAGGAGGAAGGAAGGAAAGGAGGAAGGAAGGAAAGGAGGGAGGAAAGAAAGGGAGAAGGAGGGAAGGAAGAAGGAAAGGAGGGAGGAAGGTAATTCAGCCTCAATGAGTGATAATTCATCAAAGCTTAAGTGCTTATTCAGATGACTGATTTCCTGTGAAAGAAGCAAGTTGTCTTCAGGCGTTGTAATTTAGATGTGATCTATGTGTGCATTTAGAAAACTACAAGAAGGTCATGTTTTGTTTTTTCTTTTTCTTTTTTTAAATTTTTTTTTTTTACACCATTGGTTTTAAACTATATATAAATATATAGAAAGGAGGAAGGAAAGAAAGGGAGAAGGAGGGAAGGAAGGAAGAAGGAAAGGAGGGAGGGAGGGAAGGAAGGAAGAAGGGAAGGAAAGGAGGAAGGAAGGAAAGGAGGAAGGAAAGGAGGAAGGAAGGAAAGGAGGGAGGAAAGAAAGGGAGAAGGAGGGAAGGAAGAAGGAAAGGAGGGAGGGAGGAAAGAAAGAGAAGAAGGGAAGGAAAGGAGGGAAGGAAAGGAGGGAGGAAAGAAAGGGAGAAGGAGGGAAGGAAGGAAGGAAAGGAGGGAGGAAGGAAAGGAGGGAGGGAGGAAAGAAAGAGAAGAAGGGAAGGAAAGGAGGGAAGGAAAGGAGGAAGGAAGGAAAGGAGGGAGGAAAGAAAGGGAGAAGGAGGGAAGGAAGAAGGAAAGGAGGGAGGAAGGTAATTCAGCCTCAATGAGTGATAATTCATCAAAGCTTAAGTGCTTATTCAGATGACTGATTTCCTGTGAAAGAAGCAAGTTGTCTTCAGGCGTTGTAATTTAGATGTGATCTATGTGTGCATTTAGAAAACTACAAGAAGGTCATGTTTTGTTTTTTCTTTTTCTTTTTTAAATTTTTTTTTTTTTTTTACACCATTGGTTTTAAACTATATATAAATATATAGAAAGGAGGGAGGAAAGAAAGGGAGAAGGAGGGAAGGAAGGAAGAAGGAAAGGAGGGAGGGAGGAAAGAAAGAGAAGAAGGGAAGGAAAGGAGGAAGGAAGGAAAGGAGGAAGGAAGGAAAGGAGGGAGGAAAGAAAGGGAGGAAGGAAGGAAAGGAGGGAGGAAAGAAAGGGAGAAGGATGGAAGGAAGAAGGAAAGGAGGGAGGGAGGAAAGAAAGAGAAGAAGGGAAGGAAAGGAGGGAGGGAGGAAAGAAAGAGAAGAAGGGAAGGAAAGGAGGGAAGGAAAG